>NC_134689.1:397077565-397107565 GCF_050947455.1 Rhinoderma darwinii | reverse complement strand
TTACAGTAACCCGGCTCCTGATCCTCTTATTACCTCTGTAACATCTTATTACAGTAACCCGGCTCCTGATCCTCTTATTACCCTGTAACATCTTATTACAGTAACCCGGCTCCTGATACTCTTATTACCCTGTAACATCTTATTATAGTAACCCGGCTCCTGATCCTCTTATTACCCTGTAACATCTTATTACAGTAACCCGACTCCTGATCCTCTTATTACCCTGTAACATCTTATTACAGTAACCCGGCTCCTGATCCTCTTATTACCCTGTAACATCTTATTACAGTAACCCGGCTCCTGATCCTCTTATTACCCCTGTAACATCTTATTACAGTAACCCGGCTCCTGATCCTCTTATTACCCTGTAACATCTTATTACAGTAACCTGGCTCCTGATCCTCTTATTACCCTGTAACATCTTATTACAGTAACCCGGCTCCTGAGCCTCCTATTACCCTGTAACATCTTATTATAGTAACCCGGCTCCTGATCCTCTTATTACCCTGTAACATCTTATTACTGTAACCCGGCTCCTGATCCTCTTATTACCCCCGTAACATCTTATTACAGTAACCCGGCTCCTGATCCTCTTATTATCCCTGTAACATCTTATTACACAAACCCGGCTCCTTATCTTCTTATTACCCCTGTAACATCTTATTACAGTAACCCGGCCCCTGAGCCTCTTATTACCCTGTAACATCTTATTACAGTAACCCGGCTCCTGATCCTCTTATTACCCCTGTAACATCTTATTACAGTAACCCGGCTCCTGATCCTCTTATTACCCTGTAACATCTTATTACAGTAACCCGGCTCCTGCTCCTCTTATTACCCCTGTAACATCTTATTACTGTAACCCGGCTCCTGATCCTCTTATTACCCCTGTAACATCTTATTACAGTAACCCGGCTCCTGATCCTCTTATTACCCAGTAACATCTTATTACAGTAACCCGGCTCCTGATCCTCTTATTACCCTGTAACATCTTATTACAGTAACCCGGCTCCTGATCCTCTTATTACCCTGTAACATCTTATTACAGTAACCCGGCTCCTGATCCTCTTATTACCCCTGTAACATCTTATTACAGTAACCCGGCTCCTGATCCTCTTATTACCCTGTAACATCTTATTACAGTAACCCGGCTCCTGCTCCTCTTATTACCCCTGTAACATCTTATTACAGTAACCCGGCTCCTGATCCTCTTATTACCTCTGTAACATCTTATTACAGTAACCCGGCTCCTGATCCTCTTATTACCTCTGTAACATCTTATTACAGTAACCCGGCTCCTGATCCTCTTATTACCCTGTAACATCTTATTACAGTAACCCGGCTCCTGATCCTCTTATTACCCTGTAACATCTTATTACAGTAACCCGGCTCCTGATCCTCTTATTACCCCGTAACATCTTATTACAGTAACCCGGCTCCTGATCCTCTTATTACCCCTGTAACATCTTATTACAGTAACCCGGCTCCTGATCCTCTTATTACCCAGTAACATCTTATTACAGTAACCCGGCTCCTGATCCTCTTATTACCCTGTAACATCTTATTACAGTAACCCGGCTCCTGATCCTCTTATTACCCCTGTAACATCTTATTACAGTAACCCGGCTCCTGATCCTCTTATTACCCTGTAACATCTTATTACAGTAACCCGGCTCCTGATCCTCTTATTACCCCTGTAACATCTTATTACAGTAACCCGGCTCCTGATCCTCTTATTACCCAGTAACATCTTATTACAGTAACCCGGCTCCTGATCCTCTTAATACCCTGTAACATCTTATTACAGTAACCCGGCTCCTGATCCTCTTATTACCCCTGTAACATCTTATTACAGTAACCCGGCTCCTGATCCTCTTATTACCATGTAACATCTTATTACAGTAACCCGGCTCCTGAGCCTCTTATTACTCTGTAACATCTTATTATAGTAACCCGACTCCTGATCCTCTTATTACCCTGTAACATCTTATTACAGTAACCCGGCTCCTGATCCTCTTATTACCCCTGTAACATCTTATTACAGTAACCCGGCTCCTGATCCTCTTATTATCCTGTAACACCTTATTACAGTAACCCGGCTCCTGATCCTCTTATTACCATGTAACATCTTATTACAGTAACCCGGCTCCTGAGCCTCTTATTACCCTGTAACATCTTATTACAGTAACCCGGCTCCTGATCCTCTTATTACCCCTGTAACATCTTATTACAGTAACCCGGCTCCTGATCCTCTTATTACCCTGTAGCATCTTATTACAGTAACCCGGCTCCTGATCCTCTTATTACCCTGTAACATCTTATTACAGTAACCCGGCTCCTGATCCTCTTATTACCCTGTAACATCTTATTACAGTAACCCGGCTCCTGATCCTCTTATTGCCCTGTAACATCTTATTACAGTAACCCGGCTCCTGATCCTCTTATTACCCTGTAACATCTTATTACAGTAACCCGGCTCCTGATCCTCTTATTGCCCTGTAACATGTTATTACAGTAACCCGGCTCCTGATCCTCTTATTACCCTGTAACATCTTATTACAGTAACCCGGCTCCTGATCCTCTTATTACCCCTGTAACATCTTATTACAGTAACCCGGCTCCTGATCCTCTTATTACCCTGTAACATCTTATTACAGTAACCCGGCTCCTGATCCTCTTATTACCCTGTAACATCTTATTACAGTAACCCGGCTCCTGATCCTCTTATTGCCCTGTAACATCTTATTACAGTAACCCGGCTCCTGATCCTCTTATTACAGTAACCCGGCTCCTGATCCTCTTATTACAGTAACCCGGCTCCTGAGCCTCTTATTACCCAGTAACATCTTATTACAGTAACCCGGCTCCTGATCCTCCTTATTACCCCTGTAACCTCTTATTACAATAACCCGGCTCCTGATCCTCTTATTACCCTGTAACATCTTATTACAGTAACCCGGCTCCTGATCCTCTTATTACCCTGTAACATCTTATTACAGTAACCCGGCTCCTGATCCTCTTATTACCCTGTAACATCTTATTACAGTAACCCGGCCCCTGATCCTCTTATTACCTCTGTAACATCTTATTACAGTAACCCGGCTCCTGATCCTCTTATTACCTCTGTAACATCTTATTACAGTAACCCGGCCCCTGATCCTCTTATTACCCTGTAACATCTTATTACAGTAACCCGGCTCCTGATCCTCTTATTACCATGTAACATCTTATTACAGTAACCCGGCTCCTGATCCTCTTATTACCCTGTAACATCTTATTACAGTAACCCGGCTCCTGATCCTCTTATTACCCTGTAACATCTTATTACAGTAACCCGGCTCCTCATCCTCTTATTACCATGTAACATCTTATTACAGTAACCCGGCTCCTGATCCTCTTATTACCCTGTAACATCTTATTACAGTAACCCGGCTCCTGATCCTCTTATTACCCTGTAACATCTTATTACAGTAACCCGGCTCCTCATCCTCTTATTACCATGTAACATCTTATTACAGTAACCCGACTCCTGATCCTCTCATTACCCTGTAACATCTTATTACAGTAACCCGGCTCCTGATCCTCTTATTACCCTGTAACATCTTATTACAGAAACCCGGCGCCTCATCCTCTTATTACCCCTGTAACATCTTATTACAGTAACCCGGCTCCTGATCCTCTTATTACCCTGTAACATCTTATTACAGTAACCCGGCTCCTGATCCTCTTATTACCATGTAACATCTTATTACAGTAACCCGGCTCCTGATCCTCTTATTACCATGTAACATCTTATTACAGTAACCCGGCTCCTGATCCTCTTATTACCCCTGTAACATCTTATTACAGTAACCCGGCTCCTGATCCTCTTATTACCCCAGTAACGTCTTATTACAGTAACCCGGCTCCTGATCCTCTTATTACCCCTGTAACATCTTATTACAGTAACCCGGCTCCTGATCCTCTTATTACCCTGTAACATCTTATTACAGTAAACCGGCTCCTGATCCTCTTATTACCCTGTAACATCTTATTACAGTAACCCGGCTCCTGATCCTCTTATTACCCTGTAACATCTTATTACAGTAACCCGGCTCCTGATCCTCTTATTACCCTGTAACATCTTATTACAGTAACCCGGCTCCTGATCCTCTTATTACCCTGTAACATCTTATTACAGTAACCAGACGCCTGATCCTCTTATTACCCTGTAACATCTTATTACAGTAACCCGGCTCCTGATCCTCTTATTACTCCTGTAACATCTTATTACAGTAACCCGGCTCCTGATCCTCTTATTACCATGTAACATCTTATTACAGTAACCCGGCTCCTCATCCTCTTATTACCCTGTAACATCTTATTACAGTAACCCGGCTCCCGATCTTCTTATTACCCTGTAACATCTTATTACAGTAACCCGGCTCCTGATCCTCTTATTACCCCTCTAACACCTTATTACAGTAACCCGGCTCCTGATCCCCTTATTACCTTGTAACATCTTATTACAGTAACCCGGCTCCTGATCCTCTTATTACCCTGTAACATCTTATTACAGTAACCCGGCTCCTGATCCTCTTATTACCCTGTAACATCTTATTACAGTAACCCGGCTCCTGATCCTCTTATTACCCTGAAACATCTTATTACAGTAACCTGGCTCCTGATCCTCTTATTACCCCTGTAACATCTTATTACAGTAACCCGGCTCCTGATCCTCTTATTACCCTGTAACATCTTATTACAGTAACCCGACTCCTGATCCTCTTATTACCCTGTAACACCTTATTACAGTAACCCGGGTCCTGATCCTCTTATTACCATGTAACATCTTATTACAGTAACCCGGCTCCTGATCCTCTTATTACTCTGTAACATCTTATTACAGCAACCCGGCTCCTGCTACTTTTATTACCCCTGTAACATCTTATTACAGTAACCCGGCTCCTGATCCTTACTAGCCCTGTAACATCTTATTACAGTAACCCGGCTCCTGATCCTCTTATTACCCCAGTAACATCTTATTACAGTAACCCGGCTCCTGATCCACTTATTACCCTGTAACATCTTATTACAGTAACCCGGCTCCTGATCCTCTTATTACCCTGTAACATCTTATTACAGTAACCCGGCTCCTGATCTTCTTATTACCCTGTAACATCTTATTACAGTAACCCGGGTCCTGATCCTCTTACTACCCCTGTAACATCTTATTACAGTAACCCGGCTCCTGATCCCCTTATTACCCTGTAACATCTTATTACAGTAACCCGGCTCCTGATCCTCTTATTACCATGTAACATCTTATTACAGTAACCCGGCTCCTGATCCTCTTATTACCCCGTAACATCTTATTACAGTAACCCGGCTCCTGATCCTCTTATTACCCCTGTAACATCTTATTACAGTAACCCGGCTCCTGATCCTCTTATTACCCTGTAACATCTTATTACAGTAACCCAGCTCCTGATCCTCTTATTACCCCGTAACATCTTATTACAGTAACCCGGCTCCTGATCCTCTTATTACCCCGTAACATCTTATTACAGTAACCCGGCTCCTGATCCTCTTATTACCCTGTATCATCTTATTACAGTAACCCGGCTCCTGAGCCTCTTATTACCCTGTATCATCTTATTACAGTAACCCGACTCCTGATCCTCTTATTACAGTAACCCGGCTCCTGATCCTCTTATTACCCTGTAACATCTTAATACAGTAACCCGGCTCCTGATACTCTTATTACCCTGTAACATCTTATTACAGTAACCCGGCTCCTGAGCCTCTTATTACCCCTGTAACATCTTATTACAGTAACCCGGCTCCTGATCCTCTTATTACCCTGTAACATCTTATTACAGTAACCCGGCTCCTGATCCTCTTATTACCCTGTAACATCTTATTACAGTAACCCGGCTCCTGATCCTCTTATTACCCTGTAACATCTTATTACAGTAACCCGACTCCTGATCCTCTTATTACCCCAGTATCATCTTATTACAGTAACCCGGCTCCCGATCTTCTTATTACCCTGTAACATCTTATTACAGTAACCCGGCTCCTGCTCCTCTTATTACCCCTGTAACATCTTATTACAGTAACCCGGCTCCTGATCCCCTTATTACCTTGTAACATCTTATTACAGTAACCCGACTCCTGATCCTCTTATTACCCTGTAACATCTTATTACAGTAACCCGGCTCCTGATCCTCTTATTACCCTGTAACATCTTATTACAGTAACCCGGCTCCTGATCCTCTTATTACCCTGTAACATCTTATTACAGTAACCCGGCTCCTGATCCTCTTATTACCCTTTAACATCTTATTACAGTAACCCGGCTCCTGATCCTCTTATTACCCCTGTAACATCTTATTACAGTAACCCGGCTCCTGATCCTCTTATTACCCTGTAACATCTAATTACAGTAACCCGGCTCCTGATCCTCTTATTACCCTGTAACATCTTATTACAGTAACCCGGCTCCTGATCCTCTTATTACCCTGTAACATCTTATTACAGTAACCCGGCTCCTGATCCTCTTATTATCATGTAACCTCTTATTACAGTAACCCGGCTCCTGATCCTCTTATTACCCTGTAACATCTTATTACAGTAACCCGACTCCTGATCCTCTTATTACCCCGTAACATCTTATTACAGTAACCCGGCTCCTGATCCTCTTATTACCCCGTAACATCTTATTACAGTAACCCGGCTTCTGAGCCTTTTAAACGGGGTTTTCCCGTCAGAGGCATGCATGACATATCCACAGGATATGCCATAAATGTCAGATAGATGCGTGTCCCACTTATCTCTAGAATGGTGACAGAGTCTCTTTATGTCCTGTAAGTTGTGAGGTGCGGCCTCCATGCTTTAGACTTGTTTTTCCAGCAAGCTATTTGGGACCCGCATCTATCTGACATTTATGACATATCCTGTGGATATCATCTTATTACAGTAACGTAGGTCTGGTAACTGCAGAAAGCCAAACTAATCTTTATCTTCTTTTTCAGGAGAGAAGCCTTATGTATGTGAATGGGATGGATGTGGTTGGAAGTTTGCCCGGTCTGATGAACTCACTCGCCATATACGGAAGCATACCGGTGTGCGTCCTTTTCATTGTCACTTGTGTGAACGAACTTTTGCCCGTTCTGACCATCTTGCTCTGCATATGAAAAGACATGTAAATAAGTAAGGGGAAGGAAATAATAAAATGATTCTTATTTTTATTAGATGTATATTAGGTACCCAGTTATAGCACCTCCAGTAACATTCTGATATTTGTATATAATACTTTAAGAGGTGTATAGGAAATGAAGCCTTGATTTGGCGGGGGTGATATGTTTTGTTCAGCATTCCTATTTAAGGGGCCTTACATCTTAAAAATCCATGCCATACCCTTTAGAGATCCGCTGTGCACCTTTCTTCTACAATTCTCCATCCTGACCTCTGTATGTATTGTATAAAACCCATTTAAAGCACAGTGTAGTCCATCATTACCCATACCTTAAGGGGTATTTCCAGCCAATAAAAATTGATGGCCTGTCCTCAGGTCATCAATAGCTGATGGGTCCGGGTCTGACTCCCGGGACCCCCGCTGGTCAAGTGTTTTGAAGGGGCCACAGCGCTCGTACCAGCGCTGCTTCCCCTTCATTTCTACGTACTCACTGTAAATGTTCGACACGCATTTAGTGGCGAGTCAGAGGTATTGCAGCCTTTTCTCTCATTTACTTCAATGGGAGAAAAGGCTGCAATACCTGTGGATCGCCGCTAAATGCGTGTTGAAGATTCACAGTGAGCAAGAAGAAACAAAGGGGAAGCTGCGCTGGTACGAGCACTGCTGCCCCTTCAAAACACCTGAGTATAGGCCATACATTTTTATTGTCTAGAGAACCCATTTAATTGTATAGGGGCTTGTACATATGGTTACATGCATGTAGTTATTATATACATGTGATTTTACTGCATACCCACTAGGGGGCAGCAGATTTTTGTTTCATTTCTGTACATTTTTTACTTTTCTTTGTAACAATAAACCATTTTATTTTTCTGTTGATTTCAATTTCTCGATTTCGATTTTTCCTGTGTTTTGCCTTTTGTATCTGATTGGTTAGATTGTATGTCTAGTTGCCCATATACAGGAAGATATCTCATCAACACAGACAGTCTGTGAGGTAGACGTAGGACCCACTGTCAAGTCCGTATTTCACACCGAATAACCACCTCTGTAAATTGAAAGCTGAAGGCATGCCTGGAAAGAAGTACACCACACAGACAAATGTCGGTAGACCTCTTTCCCTCAGTCAGCCAGGAGGAAGACTGAAACTTTTATTCAGAACAAAGAAACACAGAAAAAGACACATGCTTCCTCCCCAGAGATGTGGGAGTGCCCAAGCCCCCACCGGTTTCTCAGCTGTAAGTTCTCAGACTCACTCTTCTTGCATTCCAGGGGGCGGTGTCTTTCTTAGGTGTGTCCGACATGAACAAAGAACTTATTATATATCAGTATATTACACAAAGAACTGAAATGTATATACATATGTGTGAGGATAATATTTTTCAAACAATATACATAGTAATGATCCCTGACAGTCCCCCCTAAAAATATTATTACTCTATCCCTGAGTCTTGCCTAGCAACCTACCACTGACCACTCGAACCAGGCGGGTAGGGGTTTTGGATTTCTTCACCAGCTTGAGACGAGCTACTCCTGATGAGTAACCCCCCTTTGTACCTGGACTTCCAAGGTGTCGGAGTGGTCCTAACTTTCCCTATTCTCCTCTGGATACAGGATGGTTGTCTTGATATAATCTACAAACCGCTGCTGGTTGTAATATATATATAATTAATCCGGTCTACATTTTTAGTAACAGTAATAATTGTCGCACTATCACTTACTGTCCTAATGGGACTTTACCCCTGCAGATATGACAGGTCATGGGCAGCACAGTGACCTTCACCTCACACCTTCACATAAAACTCCTCAGATTGTAATTTGCAGCACCATGGCATATTTACACACATTATAATTATAAACCTCAGACATTATAAACAATAGGGCCTCAACTAATAATCATAATGCTATTACCAATCTCATGCTATCACCCTCAGGTTTCGGGTCCCATCAGTTCATTGCCAGTCCTGTACACCATCGTCCCCTTCTTCTCCTGTCTTCTGCTCTTCACTGACTGTCACCCTCAGGGTAACCCACACAATTGTGGAGTCAGACTACGTTGGTGTCCAGTGGGGGAGTTATTATTACCCCCTCCTAGCCACTTACTTATCAAAACACTTGATCTTGCTGACGGATTCACTCAGGTCTTTGGTCTTTACTTTGATCTTTGCTGATGTCATCAGGACTCGGTTTGGTACTTCTCATCTGTCCGACACCGACTCCTTTAGTTTACGTCACCGGGCTGTACATAGCACCTCATGCTGTGAGCCTGGGGTGAGATCCCACGTAGGCGGATTAGTGGAGTTGTATTGTGACTATCACGAACCCTCTGCATCTGTCCTCTTCCTCTGGCAAGTTTCTTGTCTGGGCGGCCGCTTAGAATTGTGACACTGACGTCAGTTCATGATAAACGCGTTGTAGTGGCTCAGGCTGTGACTGCCGCACCTCAGTGATGGAGTTCATCGTGTTAAAAGTCTGATAGTTCATATTTACTGGCACATGCCGGGGACCCCCAACTCTTGTCAATTGTTAAAATAAATACTAATCTGGTGATAACATCATCCGCGTACACTATAAACGTTGTTCTAAGTACATAAAATAATGTCAGGCCCTCAAATGACATCAAACACCTTTATATATAGGAAAAAAAACTTCTTTGTTACAATGGACAGGGCACCTAGAACATGTGTGATTACTGGGTACATTTCATTTGCTCTTGGTGATACTCTTTCAGCAAGATTTGTACCTTGATCTCAACTGATTGCCTAGAACATCTCCACCTCACAGAAACATACACAGTTTCCACATGTTTAGCTGACAAGTGTCTCAAACCAATTTTTCTTACTCTAATCTGGTTCGTTCTACCTGGGAAGGCCTCTCAAGGTCGGTTCTCTTCGTGTGAGGCGGGTATGATAAGGTTGGCACCGGTCTGCCAGGAGTGTTCTGTAGGCAAATCAAACAGCTCTAACAGAATTTAGCAGCAACAACTGTAAAGCCTGGGACATACCAATTAGATCTTACCACATCGATCCTTGCAGTCTTGGGACATATGTGAGGTCATACACCATCAATACAAGTGCTATCAAGAATGCATTGGGCACTACCGGTTTACCTTCCTTTATCCGTCCACATTCTGTTAGAATCTGGTTCTCACGCCTTCCGCTCCCAGTTGGACTCTTCCTGTGAAGAACAAGCTTTTCATAGCCTAATCCGTAATTGATCTTAATCAGATAATTAACTTGAAGAAAAACATTAACAATGACAGATTTATGTTAAACGTTCACACTGGTCAGTAACTAAAACTGATACCTACAAACTGATTCCTCTTTTCTTTATATATATATATATATATATATATATATATCTATACATACACATATATACACTGCACAGAATTCTCTGCTCTAAAATTTCCCTTTCACAATAATAACAACAAAAATAAACAAATAAAAATGTTTTAGAATGGGAATATTCCGCTTCTGTACCTTTTAATCTGACACATCCAATAGTCCAATGCTGAGTCTCATCCAGAACTTTACATAAAACTTAACCTCAGTATTTAATATTCCCACAACCCTTCTTAAATACAGTTATTAAACAAAATAACCTTGGGACAATGTCTAGAGAACTGCTGACATCTTATCATTGTACAAACACCAGCTCAATACTTGGGATAACACTGTTCCCCTGTCACTACACACAACGTCTGCAGTGGGGAAGATACCGGCCGGGCCTCAAACCACCCAGAGAACAGGTCTGCACACACGAGCACATTGTCATACACTTCTACCTCGGGTAGTTGTATGTTCTGCAGTCGCTGGGATGGGTAATCTGGCCGGGCTGCACTTTTCACAGGTACCTTTGCTGTTTTACCTATGTCATGCCGTGCGCACATCATGCACTCTGCTACAAACCAAGCGGTGGCATTATTGTATCCCGGGACAACACAATTTACTGATACCTGGCTGCACATACCCTTGTTGTCAGGTCTGTCTTCTCTTGCTCTCTTAATTGGCTTACCCGATGATCCAATAAAGTTCCTACTACCAATAGGCCCATAATTGAGGGCGATGCCAAAAGCGTACCTAGAGTCAGTGTAAATGTCGGCCGTCTTACCTTCTGCCAGGTTACAGCCTCAGCGAGCACCTCCAGCTCCGCTCCTTGAGATGAACAAGAAGGTGAGAGTGGTTTCTGGGTATTTAACCTGGTGCCTCGTATCCTTCTTGTACATACTGTATGAAGTATTTCTACATTACAAATTTACATTAAAAACCCACGTCACATATAGATAGAACATTTCAAAAGGGGGGCGTCTTCATCCTCTAAAATAAAACCAAATGTTATACACTTCTCCACACTCATCTGATAATCCAGAACACTTTGAGAAACTCACTTTTATCAGGTTCTGCAAATACTTGATTAATACAAAAACAAATAAAAAATAAAAAATTCCTAAAAACTTTACATCAAATTAACAATGTCCAGACAATTTTTGTTTTGCCTTCTCCCCCATCTAAATCCATAAAGACTCGTGTGGGTGACGTCACCTCTGCCTCTTGTGTAAATTTGCTGGAGGGGGAGGGTCTTTTACACACTACCTCATATTGGGTGGAGACTACAGCACAGCTTACCCAGCGCCATATTTACTGTTCTGGAAAGATCTGGAACCATCTACACAGAAAAACCTCAACATTTAGGTTACTCTCATACACATTTAATCTGGATTACTCATTGGGGTCTCATACACATTTTTAGATCTCCTGAAACCAAATTAATTAATTCAAAACAAACCAAAATTGTACCTGATCAGTCCCTTCACCATTCCCCCCTTTGTGGACTCTGCGAAAGTAATGTAGCAGAGTTCAAAACTACATCTCAACATAACAAAGTCGGGCACTCTATCTGTGCGCCACTAGTTTAACCCCTGTAATACACAACAGCCTGGAACAAAAAAATGACTTTTTCCCTGACGAAAATACATTTTATCTTTACAATGACATAACTCATGTGTGAAATCAAAAACAAAACAATTGTAGTTAGTTATTCAATAAAACAGAAAATATTATATCTGATAACATTAATTACTGCAAACCAATAAACTGTATATAAAAATAGGGAACGGTGGGGGGCACATACATTTTCAAAACCCCGTGTCTCACAGTATCTGTAGTTTAATATATTTGAATTAACATCATAACACATAAATATCGTAACTTTTATAAACAACAGCGCATGCGCAAAGAGAAGAAATTTATTCAGGTTTGTAGACATTACTGATAGATATATATATATATATCTCAAAGCAGTGCATATTGAAATCCCTTTGTCTCATCAGCCCTGCAGACTGCACCCAGTCAGCCCCCCTCCTCCTCCCAAACACAGCATACTACAGGGAGGAGGGGGGGGGGGTCACACACTCACTTCTCACAGCATCTAGTCTCACAATCTTAACACTTTCAATGCCGGCAAAACAACATACGTATCTGCAATCATTCATCACACCATTGTATAGGAATTATCTACGTTCAAAACATCAAACACATAATCTGTAACAGCCCAAGCTGTCGGCCACCATCTCTATATTATGATGACGTGTTGTTTCATCAGTGAACAGCGTCCCGCACACTAGAATGGAACCTAAAAATAGAAAAGACACTGCAGAGGCATGTGTTACAAATGACAAAATTAACAAGGCGATTATTTCATACTGATTTGGTTGGGCCGGGCGTGGCCACATCAGGGGCGGGGGGGGGAAGGGGGGCAGCCTCTCCCATTGGAAACAACACACTCGACATGAGGTACAGACGCCATTATAAGGTGGGGGCTGCTCCTTACAGAGCCATTATAAGGTGGGGGCTGTTCTTTTCTAATACATATAACATAATATAATACCTTTCTTATTCCTAACTTCCTCTTCTGCAAATCCCTCTAAAGCACTTTCCATCAACTTACTACCTTCCAACTTCCCTTTGTTCTCCAGAATACCTTTTGCCCAATCTCCGGCTTGCAGCCGCCCTCCTCTATGGATTCCACACACTTCCATAAATTTCTTCATTTTACTCATATACTGCTTCCCTTCTCTTCGCTTCACTAAATCATATGCCTAACAGTCTATATTATACACGTAATTTATATAACAATTTTTGGTCAACGACTCCCAGGCCTCGCCGGAAATATTACAATTCCTCAGTCTACAGCCTCCGGTCCGCCGAAATATTACAATTCCTAGTCTGCAATGTATTTATTATTACATCTCGCTAGGATATAATAATCTTTATCTAGACTCTCCGGCCTCGCTGGAAATATTAAATTCTCACAGTCTATAGCTCTCCGGTCTGTTATATAATCTTTAGCTAGACTCTCCGGCCTCGCTGGACATATTAAAATCTCACAGTCTATAGCTCTCTGGTCTGTTATATTTTCTATCTAGTCCCTAATTACCCAGAGGATGGTTAGTCGGGCGCGACTAAGGTCTCACAGGTTTGCGACCTCACAGCGGAAAATATCGCCTCTGTCGCCTGAGATAATCCAGGAAATCAACAAAAGGGTTCTACAGATCGCCACAAGACTGTCCACTAACACAGATAAGTCGAAGATTTATAAAATCAACTGACTTACCGTGCTTGCGGAGGTGATCAAATTCCTTATCAGTGGGCAATCTCGGGTCCACTGTTTCACCCTGTGATTGTCGGTTATCCGGATTTCGATATTTCCTCGAGTGAGGTCCCCGTCGGGCGCCAAAAATGTCAAGTCCGTATTTCACACCGAATAACCACCTCTGTAAATTGAAAGCTGAAGGCATGCCTGGAAAGAAGTACACCACACAGACAAATGTCGGTAGACATCTTTCCCTCAGTCAGCCAGGAGGAAGACTGAAACTTTTATTCAGAACAAAGAAACACAGAAAAAGACACATGCCTCCTCCCCAGAGATGTGGGAGTGCCCAAGCCCCCACCGGTTTCTCAGCTGTAAGTTCTCAGACTCACTCTTCTTGCATTCCAGGGGGCGGTGTCTTCCATAGGTGTGTCCGACATGAACAAAGAACTTATTATATATCAGTATATTACACAAAGAATTGAAATGTATATACATATGTGTGAGGATAATATTTTTCAAACAATATACATAGTAATGATCCCTGACACCACTGCCTCTGTTATGTTTGGCCAGCTTGTAACCTATTGTCCTGGACTGGTCAGCACTACGCATACTTTCCCATTTTCACAATCCATTTGTCATATACACAGTCGAGTCCCATTATTATGACCAGCAGCTAATATTCACAGTAACCGCAGTGTGACGCACGGACAGCAGCTAGACGGGCGAGCAGTGACTCAAGGTGCTGGTCGGTGGTCTCAGGATCTATCGCCATGCTGACTGCAGTCCATCCCACATTTGCTGGGGGGTGCGTGGGCGAGGATCCATAGAGCGAACAAGATGATTGAGGTCCCACAGATGCTCAATTGGGTTCAAGTCTGAAGAATTAGGGGGCCAGGGAAGTCTTGGTCGTGCTCTCCCAACCACTGTCGGACATTTCTAGCCGAGTGACATGTCGCATTGTCTTACTGGAAGATTCCATCTGCCACAGGGAAGACAAACCGCATCTATGGGGGGGGGGGTGATCTGCAATGATGGATTCATACCCAAATCGGTTCAGTGCCTTCCACATGGATCAGTGGCCCAGAGAATGCCATGAAAATATTCCCCAGACCATAACGCCGCCGCCGCCACCAGCTTGTGTTTTTCCAGCAATGGTTGCAGGGTGTTTGTTCTCTGATGTCTCTCGCCTGACACGCCGACGTCCATTCGTTCAATGAAGCAGAAAATGTGACTCATAGGAGAAGGCAACCCCTTGCCAATCATCTGTGGCCTAATTCCGATACTGCCGTGCAAATTGAAGCCTTTTTATCCGATGCACCTTTGTCAGCATAGGAGCAGTGACCATCCGTTTGCTTCGGAGCCCCATACTCAGAAGGGTTCGCTGAACTGTTGTTTTAGACACACGTCCGGTAGCCCCCTTGCTGATTTCACAGTGAGCTGCTCCACTGTAGCGTGTCGTTCGGCCCTCACTCACCTTCGTAGCCGATGTTCACCTCTCACATCAATGGCACATGGTGCTCCACAGTTTCCACGTCGGTTATTCCCAATGGTGCCATTGTCCACGATACGCAGCAACACGCAAATAGACTGCATTGTTTGAGAAATACGGCTACCCTTGGCCCGAAAGTCAATAATCACAACTCTGATAAATCGCCCCTTTTACCCATGGCAACAATGAGTGTTATGTGTTCAGACAGCCTATCACACACCTTATATACCCACCAAGTCAGCCCACGACACATCACTTCCTTCATGGGCTCCGCGCTACCGACATCAAAAGTAGGAGGTGATCATAATAATGTGACTCGACTGTGTATATATCTCATGCTATAATGTAATACAATATAATACAGCATATCGGGGGCTGTGGACTTTTTTCAAGAGAAATGAGTGACATAATCAGGATTTGGATATGACATCATTAAGGGGTGTGGCTACTGATGGCAAAGGTCTTAAAAATGTAATGTAAAAATCTGGCCAAATTAAGCAAACAAAAGTTACTGGCCCTTTATAACAATTGAATATCTACCAAAAAGGGAAGTCATGGCACTGCTATGGGGCCCTGAAGATGATTAGGGCCAGCAGGATGTAGTTCCCAAGTGCCGATTCCAAATTCCAAAACCTGGGGGTATGTGTTTTTATTGAAAACCAACTGTGTGTTCTGCCCGAGTCCCGTCTGTGATCCATGAAAAAAAGGACCTGTTCTATCTGTCCTCGGAGAGTTGGGTCAGTTTTCACTGACCCGATTCACCCGCTGAAGTGAATGGGTACTCGGATGCCCTGAAAAACAGCCCAGTGGCACTCAGTCGTATACAAAAGGGCTTAGTTGGACAGGACCGGAGGGGATAGTTTTTTAATTTATGAATGGGGCCTTATCTAATTGTGATACTACAATTTAATATGTGATGCTCCTGGTTGACATGTTCTTATTATAAATGCACGGCTGTATAAGTCACTACAGACATCTGATCATACTTGGATATGCTTTGCACTCCAGAGAATCACCTGCCTGAAAAACAGCTCTTGGCAATTATATTGTAAGACACACTGCGAAAATTAGAGCCAATCAGCTGTCAATCGGCAGCGAGGGCGTGATGTTCCGAGCTGTGTTTACAATGTGCGTCACGGAAGTAGCAGCCGGGGCAATTCCCCCAGGGACCTCAATGATCTTTCTTTAGAAACCAACCTCCATTGCTCTGATGTTATTTTATTGTATCCAGGGCCAGATCTACATAACCTTCCTTGGCTATGACACTATCCCCCAATGCAGTGTCCGGTTGATGCGGCATCTGAGATGCTCCTTGACCTCATCTGTAAGATCTTTCATGACGTGGGGGTATTATCTGTTCTGAATCCTTAAAGGGTTTGTATGAGTTTAGGACATTGGGTCTGTGTTGTTTTTTTTGTCATGTAATTCAAAATTCAATTAATTTGACTTTCGATACAACTGGACCAATAAATAATATCCCTGGTGGTCCGATGGCTTAATAAATAACATACCGACATCATGTCCAGGGCTGCCCTTACACACATGTAACCCGTAACTTGCTCCCCGAAAGTAACTAGCCCTTCAGCAGGGTCCTGCACTATATAATATAAAAAGCTGTGCCATTTCCTATTATATTTTCAATTCCTTGTCAAGATCTCTGCTTGCTATAGGTGAATGGGAGAATTCTTGTTTACATTCTCTAATGGTCTGATTCCTACAATAACAAGGGAAAGAACCATCTATACTGCACAGTGTCACCTATAGAATCACCCTTTTCCAGGACCAGATAGGGTTGAGGTACTCGGCTGTCCCGAGGACTGAGGTGCCGCTACCTAATGCGGTGGCTGAATTCCTGGATAACGTTCAGCAGGTGGGTAATCAGTCCAAAGTCACTATAACTTACCAGGAAACGTATATACATAACGTATATAGAAAAAAGTCATCAATGGGAGCCAATCAGATACAGCTGCGGTACCAGGGAAGAAGCATAATCGTAGTCAGATAAGCCAAAAGTTGGTAACATTAATGTAGCAGAGCTGGGTATGAGGTAAGTTAGCGGGTAGTTCAGAAAGGTAGACTGAAAAGCCAAGGTCAGTAACGTTGATGTAGCAGTGTCAAGAATGCTGTACAATGGGATAAAGCATAAGAGGATTCAAACAAGCCGGGTCAATCAGGAGTCAAATACAAATATTGGCCGGACGCATCCCTCGAGGCAGCGAAACAAGGCGGCGATGAATCAAAGGGAAAACTGTTGTAACTTAGTCCTGCTCACACAGCTGTAGTTTCTGACAATGTATCGGTATAGGTAAAAAACTATCAGCATGGAGTTCTGGGCAAGACATGAGAGAGATTTGCGCTGCAGAGTTTAGCTGCAGGAGAATTGTCTAGACTGCGGGGAATCAGGGGTGTAGCAATACTGGGGTGCAGAGGTAGCAGCCCCTGATGCCTGTGGGGACCCAAATTTTGCAATGTGGCCTCAAGCTTCAAGTTACGCCTCACAGGCTGAATTCACACGCATCGTTTTGCTGCGTTTTTCGTGGCGTTTTTGTGCGCAGCCAGATGTTACATTAAAGTCATAATCAAATATCGAATGCGCTACACACAATTGATTTTTGGTTTGTGGCATTTTTAAGGGAATTTTGTAGTCAGTGGCGTTTTTCCCGAACGCAGCATGCTCCGGGTATGGCGTTTTTTTCAGATTATTTTTTTCCATTGGCTTCTCGATAGAACTTATAAAAGGCCTGCAAAAAAAGCATGTACAAAATGACACCAAATGTAAAACGCCACTAAAAACACCTTGAAAAACGGATGTTTGAATGGAGGTTTTTGAGCAACAAGGAATATACTACTTGAAATTTCTCATTCCACCTCAGGCCGCTGAAGGGCTTGACTTACCTCTGGCACTAGAGCGACATTCTTTGCTCCTCCCACATCAGGGCGACATAGAAGATCCAGCTTATCCAATAATAAAGTGACTCAAGGCAAACAATTTAAACCAGTTTTATTATTAGGAATTTACATATTATCACCTCCTCTATGTACAATATTTATATCTATCCTGACGTTCTACAATAAGCAGCGGGCAGCACTAATGATGATGAGGATGATGAGGATGATGATGATGATAGTGCCTCAGCTCATTACAGTAAGAAAATAAAGTTCATGTATGTAGTAGCTAAACATCATATCTACCAAGCAGAGATCTCAGATCAGCGAGAACTGGGCGACACAGCTAAGTCGTAGTATGTTCCGTTCATGCCAAGTCCACAGGAGCACGATTGAAAAGTAGTAAGAATAGGATTGCATACAGTGATTACAGCAGCATTCATACTCATCACCACCATAAAGTCCTGAATATTTCGGAGAGGGAGCGTGCTGGATACGACTATTTATTACCAATCTGGCAAAATAGCACAAGTGCGACAATCATGGCTGCAAGCTGGAAGGTAGAGACAGAAAGTTATGAACATGGTTAATGTTTGAAGGGTGTGTATACTTTTGCAACCCATTTTTTATTTATAGTTCCAGTGCATATAAAATAAAGCAACTTTGCAAATAGTCGTAAAAAATCTCCTACCGTTTTGTGTATACAGCTCCTGTGTGGGCCAATGTTTCTCCATGGTTACAGACTGCAGATCTCAAAGTATACAGGCTTTGTTTGTAGCCTGTAACCATAGAGACACATTGGTCTGCATAGGAGCTGTATACACAAAACATTAGGAAATTTTGAATCAAGGCTATTTGCAAAGTATTCATACCTTATAATGGTAAATACAACATATGGTAGGAGCAGAGCCTGAGTTTATCTGCATTGGATTACTGTGCAGTGTCTAATGTAAAGACAACACTTCCCAGAATCCAAGTCACCAGAACAAGCTCTGTGCAGACTCTGAACAAGCAGGAGGTGCAGGAAGTTTTTGCACTTGGCAGCTTGTAGTATTGTAAATGTAGATTATATATATATATATATATATATATATATATATATATATATATATATATATATATACACACACTACCGTTCAAAAGTTTAGGGTCACTTAGAAATGTCCTTATTTTTGTAAGAAAAGCACAGTTTTTTTCAATGAAGATAAAATTAAATTAATCAGAAATACACTCTATACATTGTTAATGTGCTAAATGACTATTCTAGCTGCAAACGTCTGGTTTTTAATGCAATATCTACATAGGTGTATAGAGGTCCATTTCCAGCAACCATCACTCCAGTGTTCTAATGGTACATTGTGTTTGCTAACTGTGTTAGAAGGCTAATGGATGATTAGAAAACACTTGAAAACCCTTGTGCAATTATGTTAGCACCGCTGTAAACAGTTTTGCTGTTTAAAGGAGCTATAAAACTGACCTTCCTTTGAGCTAGTTGAGAATCTGGAGCATTACATTTGTGGGTTCGATTAAACTCTCAAAATGGCTAGAAAAAGAGAGCTTTCATGTGAAACTCGACAGTCTATTCTTGTTCTTAGAAATTAAGGCTATTCCATGCGAGAAATTGCCAAGAAACTGAAGATTTCCTACAATGGTGTGTACTGCTCCCTTCAGAGGACAGCACAAACAGGCTCTAACCAGAGTAGAAATAGAAGTGGGAGGCCCCGCTGCACAACTGAGCAACAAGACAAGTACATTAGAGTCTCTAGTTTGAGAAATAGACCCCTCACAGGTCCTCAACTGGCAGCTTCATTAAATAGTACCCGCAAAACGCCAGTGTCAACGTCTACAGTGAAGAGGCGACTCCGGGATGCTGGCCTTCAGGGCAAAGTGGCAAAGAAAAAGCCATATCTGAGACTGGCTAATAAAAGGAAAAGATTAATATGGGCAAAAGCACACAGACATTGGACAGAGGAAGATTGGAAAAAAGTGTTATCGACAGACGAATCGAAGTTTGAGGTGTTTGGATCACACAGAAGAACATTTGTGAGACGCAGGACAACTGAAAAGATGCTGGAAGAGTGCCTGACGCCATCTGTCAAGCATGGTGGAGGTAATGTGATGGTCTGGGGTTGCTTTGGTGCTGGTAAAGTGGAAGATTTGTACAAGGTAAAAGGGATTTTGAATAAGGAAGGCTATCACTCCATTTTGCAACGCCATACCCTGTGGACAGCGCTTGATTGGAGCCAATTTCATCCTACAACAGGACAATGACCCAAAGCACACCTCCAAATTATGCAAGAACTATTTAGGGAAGAAGCAGGCAGCTGGTATTCTATCTGTAATGGAGTGGCCAGCGCAGTCACCAGATCTCAACCCCATAGAGCTGTTGTGGCAGCAGCTTGACCGTATGGTACGCAAGAAGTGCCCATCAAGCCAATCCAACTTGTGGGAGGGGCTTCTGGAAGCATGGGGTGAAATTTCTCCCGATTACCTCAGCAAATGAACAGCTAGAATGCCAAAGGTCTGCAATGCTGGAATTGCTGCAAATTGAGCATTCCAAGACGAAAGCAAAGTTTGAAGGAGAAAATTATTATTTCAAATAAAAATCATTATTTCTAACCTTGTCAATGTCTTGACTATATTTTCTAGTCATTTTGCAACTCATTTGATAAATATAAGTGTGAGTTTTAATGGAAAACACAAAATCGTCTGGGTGACCCCAAACTTTTGAACGGTAGTGTATATATATATGTAGTTTGTGAATTGTTTTTCAGAGATAGCCTACACAATAATCTGACCATAATGTAGAAGAAAGCAACTCACCTCCAGACCGCAGATCCCCAGGGCGACACCTCCTACAATTTTTCCATTTTGTGAAAGAAAGTGTTCAAAAGCTTTAAAACAGCCCTGAACAAAAATTAGACAGAAATAGTCAATTTAAAATGTCAGGAAAAATAAATGTTTGCATTAAAGTGTAATTCCACCCAAAATAGATCAATCTCCTAGCATGACTGTTTTACCTGCTCATAGACTTTAACTTAAATCAGGCAATCATGAGATCCGCTCATCTGGTACTGGTATGCTGCATGTCAAGTGCCCTACATCCCTCAAAGACAGCCGCCGAGAGCTCAGTGATGTGTCTGGAGTGCTGAGACTGATCACAGAGAATACAACAATGGCACTATGACCATGGGAGGCCGGTAATAAACAATTGGCTTACCAGGCATGGCCACTAGAACACAGGGTCACCAGATATACATACTAAACCATGAGCTCAACAAATATAGGCTCTGAACCACAGGGTTACCTAGTATAAACTCTAAACCACTAGTTCACAAGAATAAACTCTAAACCAGTTGAACACCACATATAGCCCCTAAAGCATTGGATCAACACATATAGAATCTAAAATATAGATTATAAACCGCTGGGTCACCATGGATAGACTGTAAACCACTGGGTCACCATGTATAGAGTGTAAACCACTGGATCACCATGTATAGATTGTAAACCACCGGGTCACCATGGATAGACTGTAAACCACTGGGTCACCATGTATAGACTGTAAACCACTGGGTCGCCATTTATAGACTGTAAACCACTGGGTCACCATGTATGCACTGTAAAATACAGGGTCACCATATATAGACTGTAAACCACTGGATCACCATGTATAGACTGTAAACCATTGGTTGACCAAGAATAGACTCTAAACAAGTGGATCACCATATATAGACTGTAAACAACTGGGTCACCATATATAGACTGTAAACCACTGGATCACCATGTATAGATTGTAAACCACTGGGTCACCATGGATAGACTGTAAACCACTGGGTCACCATGTATGGACTGTAAACCACTGGGTCACCATGTATAGACTGTAAACCACTGGATCCCCATGTATAGACTGTAAACCACTGGGTCACCATGTATAGACTGTAAACCACTGGGTCGCCATTTATAGACTGTAAACCACTGGGTCACCATGTATGCACTGTAAAATACAGGGTCACCATATATAGACTGTAAACCACTGGATCACCATGTATAGACTGTAAACCACTGGGTCACCATGTATAGAGTGTAAACCACTGGGTCACCATGTATAGACTGTAAACCACTGGGTCACCATGTATAGACTGTAAACCACTGGATCACTATGTACAGACTGTAAACCACTGGGTCACCATGTATAGACTGTAAACCACTGGGTCGCCATTTATAGACTGTAAACCACTGGGTCACCATGTATGCACTGTAAAATACAGGGTCACCATATATAGACTGTAAACCACTGGATCACCATGTATAGACTGTAAACCACTGGGTCACCATGTATAGAGTGTAAACCACTGGGTCACCATGTATAGAATGTAAACCACTGGGTCACCATGTATAGACTTTAAACCACTGGTTGGCCAAGTATAGACTCTAAACAAGTGGATCACCATGTATAGACTGTAAACCACTGGGTCACCATGTATAGACTGTAAACCACTGGGTCACAATGTATAGACTGTACACCACTGGGTCACCATGTATGGACTGTAAACCACTGGTTCACCATGTATAGACTCTAAACAAGTGGATCACCACGTATAGACTGTAAAACACTGGGTCACTTGGTATAGACCTTAAACCACTGGGTCACCTAGTATAGACTCTAAACCACTGGATTGCCAAGTATAGACTCTAAACAAGTGGATCACCTGGTGTACACTCTAAACCACTGGATCAACATGTATAGATACTAAACTACTGAATCACTATGTATATACACTAAACCACAGGAACACCAAGTATTGACTCTAAATCAATTGATCGCCAATTATACACTCTAAACAAGTGAATCACCATGCATAGACTCTAAACCACTAGATCACCATGTATAGACTCCAAATCACTGGGTCACCAAGTATAGATTCTTAACCAATGAATCACCAGTCACTGGATAACTAGTTACAGACACCTGGCTATCAGCTATGGACTCTAAACCAGAGGATGACCAGGTATAGACTCTTAATCACTAGTTCACCAGTTATGGAATTAAACCACTGGTTCACAAGGTATAGATGCTAAACCACTGGGTTACCAAGTACAGCACATGGCAAAGGTTCACTAGGTATTGGAAATGGCATCAGTTACTACTACCAGTTACAACTCTGCACACTACAGGATCACCCTGGATCATAGATGTAGTGGCACTGGTGACTGTACACTATTCCAGTGGCAGCCGATTGATTGGTGCCACACATGGGCAGTGGTGATAAGGAAAATGGAGGTCATTATAACATACAAATAGATATCTTCATGTGCTGATCTCTGAGCAGCGGTGAAGGAAGTGGCATGAGCAGATTGGCTGCAGACATGCTTCTGTCAAGCAGTACACATTACCATATGGCTGTCACTGTTATGGGGCAATGTGCCATTATCATTATGCAATATGGCTGTTATTATGGGGGACTACAGCTGCTGTTATAGGTTTGTGGATTTCATTACAGACATAATGGGGCTGTTATTAAGGGGTACCTATGTCTTTCAATATGAAGGCACTGTGGGTGTCATTATTTGGGCATTATGGCAGCAGTATGTGCCACTGTAGCTATCATTGTGAGGGCACTGTGGCTATCATTATGGGGCAATATGGGTGGCAATGTTATGGGGGCACCATGGCACTATTTGGCAATATGAATATTATTATGCAAGCATTGTGGCTGTTATTATGTGGGCACTGTTTATCATTATGGGGCACCGTGGGTGGCACGGTGACTGTACCTATACCTGTCAATATGGAGTCACTGTGGCTGTCATCCTGAGGGAGTCATGGATTTCATTATAGGGGCACTGTGTCTATTGGTATGGGGGCAATGTGGCTGTTACTGGGGGCACTGTGGCTTTTATTGGAGCTCTGTAGCTCTTACTGGGAGCACTGTGGCTAATTTTGGAGGTTCTGAGGGCTATTATGGCCATACTGGGAGCACTGTGGATGTTAGCGGTGGCTCTGTGGCTATTATTGAAGGATTTGTGGTTGTTACTGGGTGCACTGTAATTGTTACTGGGGGTTCTGTGGCTGTTTCTGGTGGCTCTATGGCTATTAATGAAGGATTCGTGGCTGTTACTAGGGGCTCTGTTTCTATAATATATATACAGATGTAGAAATATGGCCAGCGGTAGTCGAGTTTCTGGATACTATTTATCCTATTTACCTTGACCTCAGAGCTGACACTTTGACGCAGGCAGGGGCTGATGTAGGAGCAGCAGACAGGAGGGTATTCCTGGTGATTTCGGTAGTAGGTGGAGTTGTTGAAATCTTCATAACCATGAAATCCGCAGCACTTGAGCTGAGAAACAAACGAGACAGACATGAAAACACATCCACGCTCAGCCGAGTACATATTCATGGGGGAGTTGGGAGGAATAACTGTCGGCAGTACAAGCATCTGAAGTGTATGGGCAGCTTAAGTTTTACCTTTATTTTCTGGATATATCTATCACATCTATCTGTGTACACAATGGGGTCTCCACCCGTTTTACCTCTTTCATGGTTGCATTCCACACTGTTGTCAGCTCGTTCCCACCACCATAATCTTCCCGCAGATATTTCACCGCCACGTTACCAAGGTACTCAATGAAGATCTTAGACTTAGGAAAAAAAAAGTTTACACTTCATACTTAATGTTTTCATGTTTCAATGCCTTCTTCTTAAATATGTCTGACCTCTGCATAGTATAATTTATGCTGTGAGTTTCCACCCCTGAGCCCTCCTCAGGCCCCATGCCCACGACCGTGCTCGTAATCATGTTCCGTGGGCAGTCATCTGCATTTGCGGGCCGTGCTCCCATTATAAAGTATGGGAGCACTGTCCGTAAAATAAAAAAATAGGACATGTTCTATTTTTTACGAATGCTTTCTATGGCCCGGACACCTTCCCAAAAGATACTGGAAGGTGTCCGTGGGCCATAGAAATGAATGGAACCGTATTTTGATCTGTAATTGTGGACCAAAATTACGGTCGTGTGCATGAGGCCTTAAAGAGATTCTCCAAGAATCGGCCTTCTTGGTGATTTGATGTGATGTGATGTCACTGTCATCATGGTTGGCATGTCAACATTGTAGCAGTGATACTGATATGGGGGCTGCTGGCAGGGACCAAAGCAGATTTTTTTTACGTTAAATATCTTTTCTTATTTGGAGGACTTTCAGGGGGTTTTTACAATTTTATGGAAGACCCCTTTAAAGAATGAAATTTTATGAAATCCCCTATTAGCTACAAGCTAGTGGATGCACTAGTAGCCATTTCATTACCTTTGAAGCCTAAACTGAGGGACTAATATAAAATGTGCTCTGTATGGATTGGCCAAGGGTGATCACATGATCGGCTCACCAATCCAAATATGATTGGGCAGATATGTTAAAGGGATTGTATATTTTAGAAAACTCATTTTAGTACCCTCTTAGCCAGAGTGGAGAGCAGTTACATAGCGTCTCTCGCTCTGGAGGACCTGTCCTGTCCTGCATTACACAGACAACCCAATTAAATAAATGGGCAATGGGTAATGCTTAATTTTCCCTGGGGTGGCGCTGCAGGGGAATTGAACTCTTAGGCTGGATTCACACGAACGTGGTGTTTTTGTGGACGCAAAAACGCGGCGTTTTGCGCGCGCAAAAAACACTTGACAGCTCCGTGTGTCATCCGTGTATGATGCGCGGCTGCGTGATTTTCGCGCAGCCGCCATCATAGAGATGAGTCTAGTCGACGTCAGTCACTGTCCAGGGTGCTGAAAGAGTTAACTGATCGTCAGTAACTCTTTCAGCACCCTCGACAGTGAATGCCGATCACAATATCGAGAAACCTGTTAAAAAAAGTAAGTTCGTACTTACCGAGAAATTCCCTCCCGGCCGTTGTCTTGGTGACGCGCCTCTCTTGACATCTGGCCCCACCTCCCTGGATGACGCCGCAGTCCATGTGACCGCTGCAGCCTGTGCTTGGCCTGTGATTGGCTGGAGCTGTCACTTGGACTGAATTGTCATCCCGGGAGGTCAGACTGGAGGAAGAAGCCGGGAGTTATCGGTAAGTCAGAACTTCTTTTTTTTTTTACACGTTCATGTATATTGGGATCGGAAGTCACTGTCCAGGGTGCTAAAACTGTTTAACTCTTTCAGCACCCTGGACAGTGACTATCTCCTGACGTCGCGTACCAAAACGAGTTCGGCCGAACCCGGTGAAGTTCGGTTCGGTTGTCCGGGTTCGCTCATCTCAAAGACACTCCGTTTGGATGTTTGTAAACAGAAAAGCACGTGGTGCTTTTCTGTTTACATTCATCCTTTTGACAGCTCTTGCGCGAATCACGCAGTTCGCACGGAAGTGCTTCCGTGCGGCATGCGTGGTTTTCACGCACCCATTGACTTCAATGGGTGAGTGATGCGTGCAAAACGCCGAAAGAACGGACATGTCGTGACTTTTTTTCAGCGGACTCACGCTGATGAAAAATCACGGACATGTCTGCACGGCCCCATAAACACATATAGATCCGTGCACGGACGTTTTTCCCGTTCGTCTGAATAAAGCCTTACCCTTTAAGTTTCTCATACACATAAAAGTTGTCCCAACCCGTCATATTTTATGTGATATTTTGTGTGTATGGGGCCTTCAAACACTCCCCGTTTGCTCTCAACATGCCCGATACTTTGCCCCCCACTAAAATAAACATGCACTCTCCCTAGTTCTCTGTATATTATTTGTAATTTCGGTATATAACAATGCAAGCTCTGCAGCACAGAAGTATAAAGCAACTCTTACCAAAGAAGAAAACGCCAAAACTACTACAGCTCCTGCAATTTCGGCAATAAAAATAATGAGGATGATGATAAAAAACTAAAAGAAAAGACAAATATTATCACATTTAGGAGTTTATATGGAGTAATAGGAGAAGATATATGGAGAGGTTATATGTAGTAATAGGAGTAAATATAGGGAGAGGTTATATGGAGAAATAGGAGGAGATATAGGGAGATGTTATATGTAGTATTAGGAGGAGATATATGGAGATGTTATATGTAGTAATAGGAGGAGATATAGGGAGAGATTATATGGAGTAATATGAGGAGATATAGGGAGAGGTTATATGGAGTAATAGGAGGAGATATAGGGAGATGTTATATGGAGTAATAGGAGGAGATATAGGGAGAGGTTATATGGAGTAATAGGAGGAGATATAGGAAGATGTTATATGGAGTAATAGGAGGAGATATAGGAGAGGTCATATGGAGTAATAGGAGGAGATATAGGGAGAGGTTATATGTAGTAATAGGAGGAGATATAGGGAGAGGTTATATGGAGTAATAGGAGGAGATATAGGGAGAGGTTATATGTAGTAATAGGAGGAGATATAGGAGAGGTTATATGGAGTAATAGGAGGAGATATAGGGAGAGGTTATATGTAGTAATAGGAGGAGATATAGGGAGATGTTATATGTAGTATTAGGAGGAGATATATGGAGAGGTTATATGTAGTATTAGGAGGAGATATACGGAGATGTTATATGGAGTAATAGGAGGAGATATAGGGAGAGGTTATATGGAGTAATAGGAGGAGATATAGGGAGAGGTTATATGGAGTAATAGGAGGAGATATAGGGAGAGGTTATATGTAGTAATAGGAGGAGATATAGGGAGAGGTTATATGGAGTAATAGGAGGAGATATAGGGAGAGGTTATATGGAGTAATAAGAGGAGATATAGGGAGAGGATATATGGAGTAATAGGAGGAGATATAGGGAGAGGTTATATGTAGTATTAGGAGGAGATATATGGAGAGGTTATATGTAGTATTAGGAGGAGATATACGGAGATGTTATATGGAGTAATAGGAGGAGATATAGGGAGAGGTTATATGGAGTAATAGGAGGAGATATAGGGAGAGGTTATATGGAGTAATAGGAGGAGATATAGGGAGAGGATATATGGAGTAATAGGAGGAGATATAGGGAGAGGTTATATGTAGTAATAGGAGGAGATATAGGGAGAGGTTATATGTAGTAATAGGAGGAGATATAGGGAGATGTTATATGGAGTAATAGGAGGAGATATAGGGAGAGGTTATATGGAGTAATAGGAGGAGATATAGGGAGAGGTTATATGGAGTAATAGGAGGAGATATAGAGGGAAATTATATGGAGTAATAGGAGGAGATATAGGGAGAGGTTATATGGAGTAATATGAGGATATATAGAGAGGTGTTATATGAAGTAATAGGAGGAGATATAGGGAGAGGTTATATGGAGTAATCGGATCAGATATAGGGAGATGTTATATGTAGTAATAGGAGGAGACGAAGGGAGAGTTTATATGGAGTAATAGGAGGAGATATAGGGAGGTTATAAGGAGTAATAGGAGGATATATAGGGAGAGGTTATATGGAGTAATAGGAGGAGATATAGGGAGAGGTTATATGTAGTGATAGGAGGAGATATAGGGAGAGGTTATATGGAGTAATAGGAGGAGATATAGGGAGAGGTTATATGGAGTAATAGGAGGAGATATAGGGAGAGGATATATGGAGTAATAGGAGGAGATATAGGGAGAGGATATATGGAGTAATAGGAGGAGATATAGGGAGGTTATAAGGAGTAATAGGAGGATATATAGGGAGAGGTTATATGGAGTAATAGGAGGAGATATAGGGAGAGGTTATATGTAGTGATAGGAGGAGATATAGGGAGAGGTTATATGGAGTAATAGGAGGAGATATAGGGAGAGGTTATATGGAGTAATAGGAGGAGATATAGGGAGAGGATATATGGAGTAATAGGAGGAGATATAGGGAGAGGTTATATGTAGTAATAGGAGGAGATATAGGGAGAGGTTATATGTAGTAATAGGAGGAGATATAGGGAGATGTTATATGGAGTAATAGGAGGAGATATAGGGAGAGGATATATGGAGTAATAGGAGGAGATATAGGGAGAGGATATATGTAGTAATAGGAGGAGATATAGGGAGAGGTTATATGTAGTAATAGGAGGAGATATAGGGAGAGGTTATATGTAGTAATAGGAGGAGATATAGGGAGATGTTATATGGAGTAATAGGAGGAGATATAGGGAGAGGTTATATGGAGTAATAGGAGGAGATATAGAGGGAAATTATATGGAGTAATAGGAGGAGATATAGGGAGAGGATATATGGAGTAATATGAGGATATATAGAGAGGTGTTATATGAAGTAATAGGAGGAGATATAGGGAGAGGTTATATGGAGTAATCGGATCAGATATAGGGAGATGTTATATGTAGTAATAGGAGGAGACGAAGGGAGAGTTTATATGGAGTAATAGGAGGAGATATAGGGAGGTTATAAGGAGTAATAGGAGGATATATAGGGAGAGGTTATATGGAGTAATAGGAGGAGATAGAGGGAGATTTTATATGAAGTAATAGGAGGAGATATAGGGAGAGGTTATATGGAGTAATAGGAGGAGATATAGGGAGATGTTATATGGAGTAATAGGAGGAAATATAGGGAGATGATATATGTAGTAATAGGAGGAGATATAGGGAGATGTTATATGGAGTAATACAGAGGAGATATAGGAGAGGCTATATGGAGTAATAGGAGGAGATATAGGGAGAGGTTATATGGAGTAATAGGAGGAGACATCGGGAGATGTTATATGGAGTAATAGGAGGAGATATAGGGAGATGATATATGTAGTAATAGGAGGAGATATAGGGAGATGTTATATGGAGTAATAGGAGGAGATATAGGAGAGGCTATATGGAGTAATAGGAGGAGATATAGGGAGAGGTTATATGTAGTGATAGGAGAAGATATAGGAGGTTATAT